>NC_091987.1:24434600-24439600 GCF_044704955.1 Pristiophorus japonicus | reverse complement strand
TGAATGCGCGTGTGTGTGAGAGAATGTGTGTGTGCGTGTGTGAGATGTGTGTGTGCGTGTGTGAGAACGTGTGTGCGCGCGAGTGTGTGTGAGAGAACGTGTGTGCGTGTGCGTGTGAGAACGTGTTTGTGCGTGTGTGTGTGAGAATGTGTGTGTGTGTGTGTGAGAATGTGTGTATGTGTGTGTGTGTGTGTGAGAATGTGTGTGTGTGTGAGAGAATGTGTGTGTGTGTGAGAGAGAATGTGTGTGTGTGTGTGAGAGAATGTGTGTGTGTGTGTGTGTGAGAGAGAATGTGTGTGTGTGTGCGCGAGAATGTGTGTGTGTGTGAACGTGTGTGCGTGTGAGAACGTGTGCGCGCGCGTGTGTGTGAGAGAATGTGTGTGTGTGAGATGTGTGTGTGTGTGAGAGAATGTGTGTGAGAATCTGTGTGTGTGTGTGTGAGAATGTGTGTGTGTGTGTGAGAGAATGTGTGTGTGTGTGTGAGAGAATGTGTGTGTGTGTGTGAGAGAATGTGTGTGTGTGTGTATGAATGTGTGTGTGTGAGAATGTGTGTGTGTGAGTGTGTGTGTGTGTGTGTGTGAGAGAGAGAATGTGTGTGTGTGTGTGTGTGTGCGAGAGAGAGAGAGTGTATGTGTGTGTGTGTGTGTGTGTGTGCGAGAATGTGTGCGCGCGCGTGCGAGTGTGAGAAAGTGTGTGAGTGTGTGCGTGTGAGAACGTGTGTGTGTGCGTGTGAGAACGTGTGTGTGTGTGTGTGTGTGAGAGAAAGTGTGTGTGTGTGCGCGTGAGAGAATGTGTGTGTGTGTGGGTGTGTGCATGAGAGAAAGTGTGTGTGTGTGTGTGAGAAAGTGTGTGTGCGCGCGAGAAAGTGCGCGTGTGTGTGTGTGTGTAAGCGCGTGAAAGAAAGTGTGTGTGTGTGTGAGAGAGAGAGAGAGAGAGAGAGAGAGCGAGAGAGAGAGAGAGAGAGAGAGAGAGAGAGAGAGAGAGAGTGTGTGTGTGTGTGTGTGTGTGTGTGTGTGTGTGTGTGTGTGTGTGTGTGTGTGTGTGTGTGTGTACGTGCATGAAAGAGCGTGTGTGTGCATGTGAGAAAGTGTGTGTGTGTGTGCGAGAAAGTGTGTGTGCGTGCGCATGTGTGAGAAAGTGTGTGTTAGAAAGTATGTGTGCGCGCATGAAAGAAAGTGTGTGTGTGTGTGCGCATGTTCGTGCGTGAGAAAGTGTATTTGTGAGTGTGTGAGGAAGTGTGTGTGTGGTGGGGGGGAATGTGTGTGTGAGAATTTGTGTGTGAGAGAAAAAGTGTGTGTGTGTGAGAATGTGCGTGTATGTGATGGAAAGTGTGAGTGTGAATGAGTGTGTGTGTATGTGTGTGTCGTGAGAGAGTGTGTGTGTGTGTGTGCGTGTGTGTAAGTGTGTGTGTGTAAGTGTGTGTGTAAGCGGGAGAGAAAGTGTGTGTGTGTGTATTTATGTATGTGTGTGTGTATGTGTGTGTGTGTAAGTGTGTGTGTAAGCGGGAGAGAAAGTGTGTGTGTGTATGTGTGTGTGTATGTGTGTGCATGAGAGAAAGTGTGTGTGTGTGAGAGTGTGTGTGTGCGCGGGTGAGAAAGTGCGCGTGAGTGTGTGTGTGTGTATGCGCGTGAAAGAAAGTGTGTGCATGTGAGAAAGTGTGTGTGTGTGTGCGTGAGAGTGCATGAGAGAGTGTGTGTGTGTGTGTGTGTACGTGAGAGAATGTGTGTGTGTGTGTGTGTGTGTGTGTGTAAGTGTGTGTGTGTAAGTGTGTGTGTGTAAGTGTGTGTGTAAGCAGGAGAGAAAGTGTGTGTGTGTGTGAGAAAGTGTGTGCGCGCGTGAGAAAGTGTGCGCGCGCGTGAGAAAGTGTGTGTGTGCGCGAGAAAGTGCGCGTGTGTGTGTGTATGCGCGTGAAAGAAAGTGTGTGTGCATGTGAGAAAGTGTGTGTGCATGTGAGAAAGTGTGTGTGTGTGTGTGCGTGAGAGTGTGTGTATGTGTGTACGTGCATGAAAGAGTGTGTGTGTGTGTGCGAGAAAGTGTGTGTGCGCGCGCATGTGTGAGAAAGTGTGTTTTAGAAAGTATGTGTGCGCGCATGAAAGAAAGTGTGTGTGTGTGCGCATGTTCGTGCGTGAGAAAGTGTATTTGTGAGTGTGTGAGGAAGTGTGTGTGTGGTGGGGGGGAATGTGTGTGTGAGAATTTGTGTGTGAGAGAAAAAGTGTGTGTGTGTGAGAATGTGCATGTATGTGATGGAAAGTGTGAGTGTGAATGAGTGTGTGTGTGTCGTGAGAGAATGTGTGTGTGTGTGTGAGAGAGAGAGAGAAAGTGTGTGTGTGTGTAAGTGTGTGTGTGTGTGTGTGTGTAAGTGTGTGTGTGTGTAAGTGTGTGTGTGTGTGTGTGTAAGTGTGTGTGTAAGCGGGAGAGAAAGTGTGTGTGTGTATGTGTGTGCATGAGAGAAAGTGTGTGTGTGTGTGTGAGAAAGTGTGTGTGTGCGCGCGGGTGAGAAAGTGCGCGCGTGTGTGTGTGTGTGTGTATGCGCGTGAAAGAAAGTGTGTGTATGTGAGAAAGTGTGTGTGCATGTGAGAAAATGTGTGTGTGTGTGCGTGAGAGAGTGTGTGTGTGTGAGAATGTGCATGTATGTGATGGAAAGTGTGAGTGTGAATGAGTGTGTGTGTCGTGAGAGAATGTGTGTGTGTGTGTGTGTTTGTGTGTGTGTGAGAGAGAGAGAGAGAAAGTGTGTGTGTGTGTAAGTGTGTGTGTGTGTAAGTGTGTGTGTGTGTAAGTGTGTGTGTAAGTGTGTGTCTGTGTAAGAGTGTGTGTGTGTAAGTGTGTGTGTGTGTAAGTGTGTGTGTGTGTAAGTGTGTGTGTGTAAGCGGGAGAGAAAGTGTATGTGTGTGCATGAGAGAAAGTGTGTGTGTGTGTGTGAGAGAAAGTGTGTGTGTGTGCGCGGGTCAGAAAGTGCGCGTGTGTTTGTGTGTGTGTGTATGCGCGTGAAAGAAAGTGTGTGCATGTGAGAAAGTGTGTGTGCATGTGAGAAAGTGTGTGTGTGTGTGCGTGAGAGAGTGTGTGTGTGTACGTGTGTACGTGAGAGAATGTGTGTGTGTGTGTGTGTGTACGTGCATGAAAGAGTGTGTGTGCATGTGAGAAAGTGTGTGTGTGTGTGTGTGTGTGCGAGAAAGTGTGTGAGAAAGTGTGTGTTAGAAAGTATGTGTGTGTGCATGAAAGAAAGTGTGTGTGTGTGTGTGTGTGCGCATGTTCGTGCGTGAGAAAGTGTATTTGTGAGTGTGTGAGGAAGTGTGTGTGTGGTGGGGGGGAATGTGTGTGAAAGAAAAAGTGTGTGTGTGTGTGTGCGCGTGTGTGAGAAAGTGTGCGTGTGTGAGAAAGTGTGTGTGTGCATGTGAGAAAGTGTGTGTGTGTGTGCGTGAGAGTGCATGAGAGAGTGTGTGTGTGTGTGTACGCGAGAGAATGTGTGTGTGTGTGTGTGTGTGTGCGCGTGAGAGAATGTGTGTGTGTGTGTGTGTGTGTGTGTGTGTGTGCGAGAAAGTGTGTAAGAAAGTGTGTGTTAGAAAGTATGTGTGTGTGCATGAAAGAAAGTGTGTGTGTGTGTGCGCATGTTTGTGCGTGAGAAAGTGTATTTGTGAGTGTGTGAGGAAGTGTGTGTGTGGTGGGGGGGAATGTGTGTGTGAGAATGTGTGTGAAAGAAAAAGTGTGTGTGTGTGTGTGTGCGCGTGTGTGAGAAAGTGTGCGTGTGTGAGAAAGTGTGTGTGTGCATGTGAGAAAGTGTGTGTGTGTGTGCGTGAGAGTGCATGAGAGAGTGTGTGTGTGTGTGTGTACGTGAGAGAATGTGTGTGTGTGTGTGTGTGCGCGTGAGAGAATGTGTGTGTGTGTGTGTGTGTAAGTGTGTGTGTAAGTGTGTGTGTGTGTGTAAGTGTGTGTGTGTGTAAGTGTGTGTGTGTAAGCAGGAGAGTAAGTGTGTGTGTGTGTGTGAGAAAGTGTGTGTGTGTGTGAGAAAGTGTGTGCGCGCGTGAGAAAGTGCGCGCGTGTGTGTGTATGCGCGTGAAAGAAAGTGTGTGTGCATGTGAGAAAGTGTGTGTGCATGTGAGAAAGTGTGTGTGTGTGTGCGCGTGAGAGTGTGTGTTTGTGTGTACGTGCATGAAAGAGTGTGTGTGTGTGCGAGAAAGTGTGTATGTGTGTGTGCGTGAGAGTGTGTGTGTGTGTGTGTGTACGTGCATGAAAGAGTGTGTGTGTGTGCATGTGAGAAAGTGTGTGTGTGTGTGCGAGAAAGTGTGTGTGTGTGCGCGTGAGAGTGTGTGTGTGTGTGTACGTGCATGAAAGAGTGTGTGTGTGTGCGAGAAAGTGTGTATGTGTGTGTGCGTGAGAGTGTGTGTGTGTGTGTACGTGCATGAAAGAGTGTGTGTGTGTGCATGTGAGAAAGTGTGTGTGTGTGTGCGAGAAAGTGTGTGTGCGCGCGCATGTGTGAGAAAGTGTGTGTTAGAAAGTATGTGTGCGCGCATGAAAGAAAGTGTGTGTGTGTGCGCATGTTCGTGTGTGTGTGTGCGCATGTTCGTGCGTGAGAAAGTGTATTTGTGAGTGTGTGAGGAAGTGTGTGTGTGGTGGGGGGGAATGTGTGTGTGAGAATTTGTGTGTGAGAGAAAAAGTGTGTGTGTGTGAGAATGTGCATGTATGTGATGGAAAGTGTGAGTGTGAATGAGTGTGTGTGTGTCGTGAGAGAATGTGTGTGTGTGTGTGTGTGAGAGAGAGAGAGAGAGAGAGAGAGAGAAAGTGTGTGTGTGTGTGTAAGTGTGTGTGTGTGTGTGTGTAAGTGTGTGTGTGTGTGTAAGTGTGTGTGTGTATGTAAGTGTGTGTGTGTAAGTGTGTGTGTAAGCGGGAGAGAAAGTGTGTGTGTATGTGTGTGCATGAGAGAAAGTGTGTGTGTCTGTGAGAAAGTGTGTGTGTGTGCGCGGGTGAGAAAGTGCGCGCGTGTGTGTGTGTGTGTGTGTGTGTGT